>NC_057807.1:257246485-257248097 GCF_018294505.1 Triticum aestivum
TAAAGCAAAAAACAAAAGAAAATAAATATTGCAAAAAACAAACAAAAAAACTGGAAAAAATGCACATAATTTTAAAAGAATTCAAATTTAAACTATTCGAATTTGAAAACTAATGGCACTAACAAAAAGTTTATAATTTTTCTGACCTAAAAGAAAAAAGAATTAAAAAATAAAGGAAAAAACAAAACAAAAAAAACTGGAAAAAAACAAAAAAGAACTGCCACCTATTTGGCCACCACGGCCTGAATACGACTAGAAACCCAACATTGGGCCAGGATTCAGGCCCGTAGAAGGTCCAATAGGCCCATAGGCAGCATAGTGTGAGATTAGGCTCGTAAGCCTGCATTTGAGAGGAGCTTGAGAGGGCAGTCGCAGTGGGGCTTATAAACCACTCCGAGCCCCTCTCAACTCACGAGGTGGGACTAAACTTTTGGCCGTGGGCAGTGCAAGGCCTTTGGTCCCGGTCGATGGCACCAACCGGGACTAACGGTGGGCTTTGGTCCCGGTTGGTGGCACCAAACAATACAAATGCCCCCCTTTAGTCCCGGTTGGTGCCACCAACCGCGACCAAAGGTCTCTGTTTTCCGCCCTTTGGGCCGCTGAAAAGAGACCTTTGGTCCCGGTTGGTGGCACCAACCGGGACTAAAGGGGGGCATTGGTCCCGGTTGGTGCCATGAACCGGGACCAATGCCTCGTCTATATAAGCCAGCACTTGTGAAAATTTTGTTTCAGTTCTTCTTTGCCGTGACGACGCCGCCAGGCTGCCCCTCTGCCCCGACGACGCCGCGCCCCTGCCTCCATGCCCTCGTCGCCGTGCGCCCCTGCCCCGGCGCCGTCACCGCGTGCCGCCCCTGCCCGACTGCGCCCCACCCTGTGTCATCACCGCCCCGGTCCGTGCAACGGTCCGGCCGACCCTCCTCCATTCATATATATGCATTTTTTCATATATTTGTTGATGATGATATGATGATGTTTTTTTCATATATGCATTTTTTTCATATATGTATTAATTTTTTATTTAAGTTTTTAGTAGATATCAATTTTAGGTTAGTGCATTGTAGGTTTGCTGTATTGTTAGTGCATTTTAGGTTAGTACATTTTAGGATAGTGGAGAGGAAAAGGTAAAATAAGGAAAAGGAAGAAAAGAGGAAGAAGGAAGAAGGAAGAAGGAAGAAGAAGAAAAAGAAAAAGAAGGAGAGGAAAAAGGAAAATAAGAAGAGGAAGAAGGAGAAGAAGAAGGAGAAGATGAGGAGAGGAAGAAGAAGAGAAATAAATAAGAAGAGGAAGAAGAAGAAGAAAAAAAGAAGAAGAAGAAGGAATAGAGGAGAAGAAAAAATAGATTCAGAATCTATTAATCTATTTTTTCTTCTCCTCTATTCTTTCTTCTTCTCCACTTTTTTTCTTCTTCTCCTCTTTTTTTTCTTCTTCTTCCTCTTAATTTTTATCGCGAACGAGGGTGTCGAGCATCGCCGAGGGGTCGAGGGTCGGGAACTAGGGTAGAGGGTCGAGGGTCGTCGAGGGTCGAGGGTCAATTGTTCGAGGGTCGTCGACGGGTCGAGGGTCGAGGGTCGTCAAGGGTTCGAGGGTCGAGGTTTCAAGGGTCGTCAAGGGG
>NC_057807.1:257248373-257276360 GCF_018294505.1 Triticum aestivum
TTCGAGGGTCATCGAGTTGCCGATAGTTCGAGGGTCGACGGTCGTCGAGGGTTCGAGGGTCGTCGAGGGGCTGAGGGTTCGAGGGTCGAGGGTCGTCGAGGGGTCAAGGGTCATTGAGGGGTCGAGGGTCGAGGATCGCCGAGGGGTCGAGAGGTTGCCTAGTGTTAAAGTATTGAAGAAATCCATGGCTGCATCATTAGCTGGAAGTAACCGGGGCATGATGGTACGAAATTCTGCGAAGTTGTTCTAGAACGGAGTCCCGGATAGGATAATTCACCTTTTGGTATGAATTTCAGCAAAGTCCTTCCAAGTAGCGATATTCAAAAGACTCTTGCTGAACTTTGTACCTAAAAGCGAATTATCCTATCTAGGACTCCATTCCAAAACAACTTTGGAGAGCTTCATACCAACATGCGCCTGTTACTTTCACCTAATGATGAAGACATGGTTTTGTTAAATCCTTTGACACTAGACAAACGTGACATGAGGGGGTCGAGGGTTGGGAACTAGGGTAGAGGGTCGTCGATCGTCGAGCTGTCGAGGGTCGAGGGTCGTCGAGGGGTCGAGGATCGCTGAGGGGTCGACAGGTTGCCTTGTGTCAAAGTATTGAAGAAATCCATGGCTTCATCATTAGCCAGAAGTAACCGGGGCATGATGGTACGAAGTTCTGCAAAGTTGTTCTGGAACGGAGTCCCAGATAGGATAATTCGCCTTTTAGTATGAATTTCAGCAAAGGCCTTCCAAATAGCGATATTCGGAAGGCTCTTGCTGAACTTTGTACCAAAAAGCGAATTATCCTATCTGGGACTCCGTTCCAGAACAACTTTGCAGAAGTATGTACCATCATGCGCCTGTTACTTTCGCCTAAGGATGAAGACATGGTTTTTTTGAATCCTTTAACACTAGACAAACGTGACATGAGGGGGTCGAGGGTCGGGAACTAGGGTAGAGGGTCGTGCATCGCCGAGCGGTCGAGGGTCGTGAACTAATGTAGAGGGTCGAGGGTCGAGGGTCGTCGAGGGGTCGAGGGTCCAGATTTATCAAGAATGCCCCCATTATGGATGTGCACAAGTTGATCCAATTTTTTTCTGATCTCATATATATATATTCTTCTATATGTCACGTTGTTTGTCAAAGTATTGAAGAAATCAATGGCTTCATCATTAGCTAGAAGTAACAAGCGTATGATGCTACTAAGCTCTTCAAAGTTGTCTTGGAATGGAGTTCCTGGTAGAATAATTCGCCTTTTGGTACGAATTTCAGCAAAGGCCTTCCAAATAGCGACAGTCGGAAGGCTCTTGTTGAACTTTGTACCAAAAAGCGAATTATTCTATTGGGAACTCCCTTCCAAAACAACTTTGAAGAGCTTCGTACCATTATGCGCCTGTCATTTCTGGCTAATGTTGAAGTCATGGTTTTCTTGAATTCTTTGACACTAGACAACGTGACATATAGAAGGGTAGATGAGACAGGAAAAATATGGACCATTTTCTGCACATCCAGAATGGCGCCATTTTGTTAAATCCCTTGTCGGTCCGGACGTTGGATAATCATGAGAGAGGCGGTCTGGCCCAAACCCTAGAAGTGTTGCCGAGGCCACCCAAATTTACCAAATTAAGAGAGCGTTGTCGTCGAGGCCACCCCAAACCCTAGAAGCGTTGCCGAGGCCACCCCAAACCGTAGAAGCGTCGAGGCCACTAATATGATTCCTTGTTGTGATTAGCTAGCTAGGTCTACGTTTTCCACTAATATATCCATCTGTCACGTTTGTATATTAATTGCCATGTTGTAATATTTGCAGAAACTATGGAGCACCGACACTTGGAAGCAGAACAGGTGTTGGGGGACATAATCCTCGCTGGAGGTGATGTCTTGTCGTATCTCAACGACACCGATGGTCTGGAAGGAGAGGGTGAAGCAGGCTATGGTGATCGAACAATGGAGGAGGAAGGACATGATTATGATGGCTCCGGTGACCGAATGCCGGTGGAAGAAGGAGACCGTCATGACGGCTCCGGTGACCGAACAGCGTCCGGCCAGGTATATATATTAATTAAGCATGTGCTGACTAGCTAATTGATGCATTAATTGTTTGGTATGTACACATATTAACTCTCTTCTTTCTTCTTTTCTAGCCCTCCGGATCAAGCCAAACTTCGGTAACGAGACGAGGCCCGAAGAAAAGTTTATGCCAGGATGAAAGGTTCATGATCACAGCAATCGCGGGCGATGGCCAACCGATTGAACCCATCCGGACCAAGGAAGCATTTTCTGCTCAATGCGGGGTTCTTGTTAGGGACATGATCCCGATCAGCATCCACCAATGGTATAAGCCTAAGAGCGAAGACCCTCAGGTGTCTTATGTCAATGATAGGCAGAAAGATGATCTTTGGACCATGTTGAAGGCAAATTTCACCCTACCGCTAGACGAGGATCCGGAGAAGCCAGTTATAGAACCATTGGTCAATGCTCATGCTCTTATGAAGATGGCAGATCTATTCAGGAGGTGGAAGAATGAGTTGAAATCAACATTTGTCAACAAAGACAATATTCCAGAATTCACCGGCCAATTTGAGAAGATAAGAGATCACTGGCCCGCATTTGTGGACCACAAGACATCGGAGAAGAGTAAGAAGATGTCAGCGACAAACAAGATAAATGCTGCAAAGAAGGAGCATCACCATCGCACGGGGTCAGGTGGCTACCTCAAAGCCCGAACGTTGTGGGAGAAGGACCTGCTTGATGAAGGGGTCAAACCTGAGACACTGAACTGGCCAGACCATTCAAGGACTTGGTTCTTCGGGGTTGGGGGAACCTTGGACCCTGAAATAGGGAAGTGCCGTTGGACGAACGAGCAAATGGGAATACTCGTCAAGAAGCTTCAGCAGTATATCGCCGCAGCGCAGCAAGGGACGTTCATTCCTGACAGAGAGAACGACGAGCTCACAAAGGCCCTCGGCAATCCTGAGCACCCAAGACGAACACGAGGCACGACAGACTCTGTTGCATGGAAGGTTGGGTTTCCCAACGCAGTCGAGTACAAAACCCAGGAGTGGAAGAGGAAACATGAGCTCAGTGATTTGCAGAAGCTGAATGCAAGAGTACTAAAGCTAGAGCAACAAGTTGAGAGCCAGCGAGCTGCCAACGAACCAGATCAGCGGCACGAAGCTACCCCGCCATCTCAGTGTTGGAAATATAACCTAGAGGCAGTAATAAAGTGGTTATTATTATATTTCCTTGTTCATGATAATTGTCTATTGTTCATGCTATAATTGTATTAACCGGAAATCGTAATACATGTGTGAACACATAGACCACAGTATGTCCCTAGTAAGCCTCTAGTTGACTAGCTCGTTGATCAATAGATGGTTCTGGTTTCCTGACCATAGACATTGGATGTCGTTGATAACGGGATTACATCATTAGGAGAATGATGTGATGGCCAAAACCCAATCCTAAGCGTAGCACAAGATCGTGTAGTTCGTTTAATAAGACCTTTTCTAATGTCAAGTATCATTTCCTTGGACCATGAGATTGTGTAACTCCCAGATACCGTAGGGATGCTTTGGGTGTATCAAATGTCACAGCGTAACTGGGTGGCTATAAAGGTGCACTACAGGCATCTCCGAAAGTGTCCGTTGGGTTGGCACGAATCGAGACTAGGATTTGTCACTCCGTATTACGGAGAGGTATCTCTGGGCCCACTCGGTAATGCATCATCATAATGAGCTCAATGTGACTAATGAGTTAGCCATGGGATCATGCGTTACGGAACGAGTAATGAGACTTGCCGGTAACGAGATTGAACGACGTATAGGGATAACGATGATCGAATCTCGGGCAAGTAACATACCGATGGACAAAGGCAATTGTATACGGGATAGATTGAATCCTTGACATCGTTGTTCATCCGATGAAATCATCGTGGAACATGTGGGAGCCAACATGGGTATCCAGATCCCATTGTTGGTTATTGGCCGGAGAACGTCTCGGTCATGTCTGCATGGTTCCCGAACCCGTAGGGTCTACACACTAAAGGTTCAGTAATGCTAGAGTTGTTATGGGAAATAGTATGTGGTTACCGAAGGTAGTTCGGAGTCCCGGATGAGATCCCAGACGACACGAGGAGTTCTGGAATGGTCCGGTGGTGAAGATCGATATATTGGATGAAGGGTATTGGAGTCCGGAAGTGTTCCGGGGGTACCAGGCTATGGCCAGCATGACCGAAAGGTGTTTCGGGAGACCCGACAAGTGTTGGA
Organism: Triticum aestivum; assembly: GCF_018294505.1. Classification (NCBI taxonomy): domain Eukaryota; kingdom Viridiplantae; phylum Streptophyta; class Magnoliopsida; order Poales; family Poaceae; genus Triticum; species Triticum aestivum. Next base: position 257,252,633 of record NC_057807.1, read on the forward strand.
GGGCCTCATGGGCCAAGGGGAAGGGGCAAACCAGCCCACTAAGGGGTGGTGCACCCGACACCCTTTCCCATGTTGCTTGGGGAGGTGGGGCGCCTCCACCTAGCTTTGGAGGCAAGCCTCCACCTGCTTGGCTTGGGGGGTAAGTCTCCCTAGGGTTTCCCTAGGGAGATCCATTCTGCCCTGGCCGCCGCCCCCTAGGGGTAACCCTAGGGCGCCTTCCCTTCTCCCCTTGCCCCTATATATAGTGGAGGGGTGGGAGGGTAGCCGTGACCCTTCCCCTGGCGCAGCCCCTCCCTCCTCCTGCACCTCCTCCTCCTCCATAGTGCTTGGCGAAGCCCTGTTGGAGAACCACGAGCTCCACCACCACCACGCCGTCGTGTTGTCGGAGCTCTCCCTCAACTTCTCCTCTCCCCTTGCTGGATCAAGAAGGAGGATACGTCCCCGGGCTGTACGTGTGTTGAACGCGGAGGCGCCGTCCGTTCGGCGCTAGATCGGATCTTCCGCGATTTGAATCGCCGCGAGTACGACTCCATCAACCGCGTTCTTGTAACACTTCCGCTTAGCGATCTTCAAGGGTATGAAGATGCACTCCCTCTCTCTCGTTGCTAGCATCTCCTAGATTGATCTTGGTGACACGTAGAATTTTTTTTGAATTATTACTACGATCCCCAATAGTGGTATCGAAGCCCTGTCTATGCGTAGATTATATGCACGAGTAGAACACAAAGTAGTTGTGGGCGATGATTTGCTCAATTTACTTGCCGTTACTAGTCTTATCTTGATTCGGCGGCATTGTGAGATGAAGCGGCCTGGACCGACCTTACACGTACACTTACGTGAGACAGGTTCCACCGACTAACATGCACTTGATGCATAAGGTGGCTAGCGGGTGTTTGTCTCTCCCACTTTAGTCGGATCGGATTCGATGAAGAGGGTCCTTATGAAGGGTAAATAGCAATTGGCATATCACCATTCTGGCTTTTGCGTAGCTAAGAAACGTTCTTGCTAGAAACCCATAGCAGCCACGTAAAACATGCAACAACAATTAGAAGACGTCTAACTTGTTTTTGCAGGGTATGCTATGTGATGTGATATGGCCAAAAGGATGTGATGAATGATATATGTGATGTATGAGATTGATCATGTTCTTGTAATAGGAATCATGACTTGCATGTCGATGAGTATGACAACCGGCAGGAGCCATTGGAGTTGTCTTAATTTATTGTATGACATACGTGTCAATAAAAACGCCATGTAATTACTTTACTTTATTGCTAACCGTTAGCCATAGTAGTAGAAGTAATAGTTGGCGAGACAACTTCATGAAGACACGATGATGGAGATCATGATGATGGAGATCATGGTGTCATGCCGGTGACGATGGTGATCATGCCACGCCTCAAAGATGGAGATCAAAGGCGCAAGATGATATTGGCCATATCATGTCACTTTATGATTTGCATGTGATGTTTGTCATGTTTACATCTTATTTGCTTAGAACGATGGTAGCATAAATAAGATGATCCCTCACTAAAATTTCAAGATAAGTGTTCCCCCTAAGTGTGCACCATTGCGAAGGTTCGTTGTTTCGAAGCACCACGTAATGATCGGGTGTGATAGATTATAACATTCATATACAACGGGTGTAAGCCAGATTTACACATACAAAACACTTAGGTTGACTTGACGAGCCTAGCATGTACATACATGGCCTCGGAACACGAGAGACCGAAAGGTCGAACATGAGTCGTATAGTAGATACGATCAACATGGAGATGTTCACCGTTGATGACTAGTCTGTCTCACGTGATGATCGGACACAGCCTAGTCGATTCGGATCATGTATCACTTAGATGACTAGAGGGATGTCTATCTGAGTGGGAGTTCATTAAATAATTTGATTAGATGAACCTAATTGTCATGAACTTAGTCTAAAATATCGTTACAATATGTCTTGTAGATCAAATGGCCCACGCTAATGTTGCCCTCAACTTCAATGTGTTCCTAGAGAAAACCAAGCTGAAAGACGATGGTAGCAACTATACGGACTGGGTTCGTAACTTGAGGATCATCCTCATAGCTGCCAAGAAAGCATATCTCCTTGAAGCACCATTAGGTGAAGCACCCATTTTTCTAGCAACTCAAGACGTTATGAACGCCTGGCAGTCGCGTAGTGATGATTACTCCCTAGTTCAGTGCGGCATGCTTTACAGCTTGGAACCGGGGCTCCAAAAGCGTTTTGAGCAACACAGAGCATATGAGATGTTCCAAGAGCTGAAAATGGTTTTCCAAGCTCATGCCCGGGTCGAGAGATATGAAGTCTCTGACAAGTTCTACAGTTGTAAGATGGAGGAGAACAGTTCTATAAGCGAGCATATACTCAAGATGTCTGGGTTGCACAACCGCTTGTCTCAGCTGGGAGTTAATCTTCTAGATGACTCGGTCATTGACAGGATCCTCCAGTCACTTCCACCTAGCTACAAGAGCTTTGTGATGAATTACAATATGCAAGGGATGGAAAAGTCCATTCCTGAGTTGTATTCAATGCTGAAATCAGCGGAGGTGGAGATAAAAAAGGAACATCAAGTGTTGATGGTGAAGAAGACCAGGGTAAGAAGAACTACAAGAAGGATGGCAAGGGAGTTGCTGCACCCAGTAAGTCAGTTGTCGGGAATAAGCCAAAGAATGGACCCAAGCTGAGACTCAGTGCTTTTATTGCAAGGGAAATGGTCACTGGAAACGGAACTGCCCCAAGTACTTAGCGGAAAAGAAGGCCGACAATGCCAAAGGTATATATGATATACATGTTATTGATGTGTACCTTACCAGCGCTCGTAGTAGCTCCAGGCTATTTGATACCGGTGCAGTTGCTCATATTTGTAACTCAAAACAGGAGTTGCGGAATAAGCGGAGATTGGCGAAGTACAAGGTGACGATGCGCGTCGGGAATGGTTCCATGGTCGATGTGATCGCCGTTGGCACGCTACCTCTACATCTACCTCCGGGATTAGTTTTAAACATCAATAATTGTTATTTAGTGCCAGCTTTGAGCATGAACATTGTATCCGGATCTCGTTTAATGTGAGATGGCTACTTATTTAAATCCGAGAATAATGGTTGTTCTATTTATATGAGAGATATGTTTTATGGTCATGCCCCGCTGGTCAATGGTTTATTCTTATTGAATCTCAAACGTGATGTTACACATGTTCATAGTGTGAATGCCAAGAAATGTAAGGTTGATAATGATAGTCCCACATACTTATGGCACTGCCGCCTTGGTCACATTGGTGTCAAACGCATGAAGAAACTCCATGTAGATGGACTTTTGGAGTCTCTTGATTATGAATCATTTGACTCGTGCGAACCATGTCTCATGGGCAAAATGACCAAGACTCTGTTCTCCGGAACAATGGAGCGAGCAACCAACTTATTGGAAATCATACATACTGATGTGTGCAGTCCAATGAGTGTTGAGGCTCGCGGTGGCTATCATTATGTTCTCACTCTCACTGATGACTTAAGTAGGTATGGGTATGTCTACTTAATGAAACACAAGTCTGAGACCTTTGAAAAGTTCAAGGAATTTCAGAGTGAGGTAGAGAATCAACATGACAAGAAAATAAAGTTCTTACGATCAGATCGTGGAGGAGAATACATGAGTCACGAGTTTGGCACGCACTTAAGGAAATGTGGAATTGTTTCACAACTCACGCCGCCTGGAACACATCAGCGTAATGGTGTGTCCGAACATCATAATCGCACTCTATTGGATATGGTGCGATCTATGATGTCTCTTATCGATCTACCACTATCATTTCAGGGCTATGCTTTAGAGACTACTGCATTAACTTTAAATAGGGCTCCATCTAAATCCATTGAGATGACGCCATATGAATTATGGTTTGGAAAGAAACCTAAGCCGCCGTTTCTAAGAGTTTGGGGATGCGATGCTTATGTCAAGAAACTTCAACCTGAAAAGCTCGAACCCAACTCTGAAAAATGTGTCTTCATAGGATACCCTAAGGAAACTATAGGGTATACCTTCTACCTCAGATCCGAAGGCAAGATCCTTGTTGCCAAGAATGGATCCTTTCTAGAGAAAGAGTTTCTCTCGAAAGAAGTAAGTGGGAGGAAAGTAGAACTTGATGAGGTAACCCCTCTTGAACCAGAAAGTAGCGCAGCTCAGGAAAATGTTCCTGTGGTGCCTGCACCAACTAGAGAGGAAGTTAATGATGATGATCATGAAACTTCAAATCAAGCTACTACTGAACTTCGTAGGTCCACAAGGACACGTTCCACACCAGAATGGTATGGCAATCTTGTCCTGGAAATCATGTTGTTAGACAACGGTGAACCTTCGAACTATGAAGAAGCGATGGCAGGCCCGAATTCCAACACATGGCTTGAAGCCATGAAATCTGATATAGGATCCATGTATGAAAACAAAGTATGGACTTTGACAGACTTACCCGATGATTGGCAAGCCATAGAGAATAAATGGATCTTTAATAAGAAAACTGACGCAGATGGTAATGTGACCGTCTATAAGGCTCGGCTTGTCGCTAAGGGTTATCGACAAGTTCAAGGGGTTGACTATGATGAGACCTTCTCACCCATAGCGAAGCTAAAGTCCATCTAAATTATGTTAGCAATTGCCGCATTCTATGATTATGAAATATGGCATATGGACGTCAAAACGGCATTCCTTAACGGTTTCCTTAAGGAAGAATTGTATATGATGCAGCCGGAAGGTTTTGTCAATCCTAAGAATGCTAACAAGGTATGCAAGCTCCAGCGCTCCATCTATGGGCTGGTGCAAGTATCTCAGAGTTGGAACATTCGCTTTGATGAAATGATCAAAGCGTTTGGGTTTATGCAGACTTATGGAGAAGCCTGTGTTTACAAGAAAGTGAGTGGGAGATTTGTAGCATTTCTCATATTATATGTGGATGACATACTATTGATGGTAAATGATATAGAATTTTTGGAAAGCATAAAGGACTACTTGAGTAAGTGTTTTTCCATGAAGGACCTTGGAGAAACTGCTTACATATTAGACACCAAGATCTATAGAGATAGATCGAGACGCCTCATTGGTCTTTCACAAAGCACATACCTTGACAAGATATTGAAGAAGTTCAATATGGATCAGTCCAAGAAGGGGTTCTTGCCTATATTGCAAGGTGTGAGATTGAGCACGGCTCAATGCCCGACCTCAGCAGAAGATATAGAAAAGATGAGTGTCATCCCCTATACCTCATCCATAGGCTCTATTATGTATGCCATGCTGTGTACCAGACCTGACCTGATGTGAACCTTGCCATAAGTTTGGTAGGGAGGTACCAAAGTAATCCCGATATGGAACACTGGACAGCGGTCAAGAATATCCTGAAGTACCTGAAAAGGACTAAGGATATGTTTCTCGTTTATGGAGGTGTCGAAGAGCTCGTCGTAAAGGGTTACGTCGATGCTAGCTTTGACACAGATCTAGATGACTCTAAGTCACAAACCGGATGTGTGTATGTTTTGAATGGTGGGGCAATCAGCTGGTGCAGTTGCAAGCAAAGCGTCGTGGCGGGATCTACATGTGAAGCATAGTACATAGCAGCCTCGGAGGCAGCACAGGAAGTAGTCTGGATGAAGGAGTTCATCAGTGACCTAGGAGTTATTCCCAATGCGTCGGGCCCAATGACTCTCTTTTGTGACAACACTAGAGCTATTTCCCTTGCCAAGGAGCCCAGGTTTCACAGGAAGACCGGGCACATCAAGTGTCTCTTCAACTCCATTCATGAATATATTCAGGATGGAGACATAGATATTTCTATAGTGCATACAGATCTGAATGTCGCAGATCCGTTGACTAAACCTCTTCCACGGGCAAAACATGATCAACACCAGAACTCTATGGGTGTTTGATTCATCACAATGTAATAAGATTATTGACTCTAGTGCAAGTGGGAGACTGTTGGAAATATGCCCTAGAGGCAATAATAAAGTGTTTATTATTATACTTCCTTGTTCATGATAATTGTCTATTGTTCATGCTATAATTGTATTAACCGGAAATCGTAATACAAGTGTGAATACATATACCACAGTATGTCCATAGAAAGCCTCTAGTTGACTACCTTGTTGATCAATAGATGGTTATGGTTTCCCGACCATGGACATTGGATGTCGTTGATAACGGGATCACATCATTAGGAGATTGATGTGATGGACTAGACCCAATCCTAAGCGTAATACAAGATCGTGTAGTTCGTTTGCTAAGAGCTTTTCTAATGTCAAGTATCATTTCCTTAGACCATGAGATTGTGTAACTCCTGGATACCGTAGGAATGCTTTGGGTGTATCAAACGTCACAACGTAACTGGGTGGCTATAAAGGTGCACTACAGGCATCTCTGAAAGTGTCTGTTGGGTTGGCACGAATCGAGACTGGGATTTGTCACTCCGTATGACGGAGAGGTATCTTTGGGCCCACTTAGTAATGCATCATCATAATGAGCTCAATGTGACTCAGGAGTTAGCCATGGGATCATGCGTTATGGAACGAGTAAAGATACTTGCCGGTAACGAGATTGAACGAGGTATAGGGATACCGACGATCGAATCTCGGGCAAGTAACATACCGATGGACAAAGGGAATTGTATACGGGATTGATTGAATCCTTGACATTGTGGTTCATCCGATGAGATCATCGTGGAACATGTGGGAGCCAACATGGGTATCCAGATCCTGATGTTGGTTATTGGCCAGAGAACGTCTCGGTCATGTCTGCATGGTTCCCGAACCCGTAGGGTCTACACACTTAAGGTTCGGTGACGCTAGAGTTGTTATGGGAAATAGTATGTGGTTACCGAAGGTAGTTCGGGGTCCCGGATGAGATCCCCGGATGTCATGAGGAGTTCCGGGATGGTCCGGTGGTGAAGATTGATATATTGGACGAAGGGTATTGGAGTCCGGAAGTGTTCCAGGGGTACCACGCTATGGCCAGCATGACCGAAAGGTGTTTCGGGAGCCCCGGCAAGTGTTGGATGGCCTCATGGGCCAAGGGGAAGGGGCAAACCAGCCCACTAAGGGGTGGTGCGCCCCGACACCCTTTCCCATGTTGCTTGGGGAGGTGGGGCGCCTCCACCTGGCTTGGGAGGCAAGCCTCCACCTGCTTGGCTTGGGGGGCAAGTCTCCCTAGGGTTTCCCTAGGGAGATCCAATCTGCCCTGGCCGCCGCCCCCTAGGGGAAACCCGAGGGCGCCTCCCCTTCTCCCCTTACCCCTATATATAGTGGAGGGGTGGGAGGGCAGCCGTGACCCTTCCCCTGGCGCAACCCCTCCCTCCTCCTACACCTCCTCCTCCTCCATAGTGCTTGGCGAAGCCCTGCTGGAGAACCACGAGCTCCACCACCACCACGTCGTCGTGTTGTCGGAGCTCTCCCTCAACTTCGCCTCTCCCCTTGCTGGATCAAGAAGGAGGAGACGTCCCCGGGTTGTACGTGCGTTGAATGCGGAGGCGCCGTTCGTTCGGCGCTAGATCAGATCTTCCATGATTTGAATCGCCGCGAGTACGACTCCATCAACTGCGTTCTTGTAAAGCTTCCGCTTATCGATCTTCAAGGATATGAAGATGCACTCCCTCTCTCTCGTTGCTAGCTTCTCCTAGATTGATCTTGGTGACACGTAGGAATTTTTTTTTGAATTATTACTATGATCCCCAACAGTGGTATCAAAGCCCTGTCTATGCGTAGGTTCTATGCACGAGTAGAACACAAAGTAGTTGTGGGTGATGATTTGCTCAATTTGCTACTGTCTATAAGTACTACTTTGTCATCATGTCTCTATATATAGCTCAGCTCTTTCATTGCATGTATATATAATCATCCTCACTATATTATGGAGATTGAAGATCGTTGAATGCAAGAAAAGACAAATCTATGATATTGGTTTCATTAACACAAATCTCACAGATGACTTTACGGTTAAATTTGATGCCAAACAAACCGAGGCCAACTTACTACGATCATTGCTTCAAAATCAGAAAAAGGGAAAATACTCTTTCCTTACAACTTCAAGTGAGTGTTACTATCTTATGCATATTCGGTTTCCCTTATTACTTGAGGTTATAGTAATGTAATTGATGAGTTATGCATGCGTGCGCAGCTGATACGTCTCCGTTGTATCTATAATTTTTGATTGTTTCATGCCAATGTTCTACAACTTTCATATACTTTTGGCAACTTTTTATATTATTTTTGGGACTAACATATTGATCCAGTGCCCAGTGCCAGTTCCTGATTGTTGCATATTTTTGTTTCACGGAATATCCATATCAAACGGAATCCAAACGGGATAAAAACGGATGGAGAATATTTTTGGAATATTTGGAAATTCCGGAAGAAGAATCAACGCGAGACGGTGCCCGAGGTGGCCACGAGGCAGGGGGCGCCCCTGCCCCCCTGGGCGCGCCTACCCCCCTCATGGGCCACCTGTAAGGCGGTTGATGCCCTACTTCGGACGCAAGAAAGCTAATTTTTGGTAAAAAAATCACGGCGAAGATTTCATGCCAATCGGAGTTACGGATCTCCATATATACCCGAAATGGTGAAAGGGCAGACAGAGAGAACGCAGAAACAGAGAGAGACAGAGAGACAGGTCCAATCTTGGAGGGGCTCTCGCCCCTCCCGGGCCATGGAGGCCAAGGACCAGAGGGGAAACCCTTCTCCCATCTAGGGAGGAGGTCAAGGAAGAAGAAGAAGGAGGGGGGCTCTCTCCCCCTCGCTTCCGGTGGCGCCGGAGTGCCACCGGGGGCCATCATCATCACCGCAATCTTCACCAACAACTTCACCGCCATCATCACCAACTCTTTCCCCCTCTATGCAGCGGTGTAACCTCTCTCTTACCCGCTGTAATCTCTACTTAAACATGGTGCTCGACGCTATATATTATTTCCCAATGATGTATGGCTATCCTATGATGTTTGAGTAGATCCGTTTTGTCCTATGGGTTATTTGATGATCAAGATTGGTTTGAGTTGCATGTTTTATTATTGGTGTTGTCCTATGGTGCTCTCCGTGTCACGCAAGAGTGAGGGATCCCCACTGTAGGGTTTGCAATATGTTCATGATTTGCTTATGGTGGGTGGCGTGAGAGACAGAAGCACAGACACGAGTAAGTAGGTTGTTTGCGTATGGGATAAAGGGGACTTGATACTTTAATGCTATGGTTGGGTTTTACCTTAATGAATCTTTAGTAGTTGCGGATGCTTGCTAGAGTTCCAATCATAAGTGCATATGATCGAAGAAGAGAAAGTATGTTAGCTTATGCCTCTTCCTCATATAAAATTGCAATAGTGATTACCGATCTAGTTATCGATTGCCTAGGGACAAATAACTTTCTCGTAACAAAAAGCTCTCTACTAAAACTAATTTAGTTGTGTCTTTATATAAACAGCCCCTAGCTTTTATTTATGCTCTCTTTACTTTCTTGCAAGCCTATCCAACAACACCTACAAAGTACTTCTAGTTTCATACTTGTTCTAGGTAAAGCAAACGTCAAGCGTGCGTAGAGTTGTATCGGTGGTCGATAGAACTTGACAGAATATTTGTTCTACCTTTAGCTCCTCGTTGGGTTCAACACTCTTACTTATCGAAAGAGGCTACAATTGATCCCCTATACTTGTGGGTTATCAGCAGCTTCCACTTTATTCTCCTAGAGATTAAGCTTGAGCAGGGACTAGTAACCGTCTTAGACTCGAGACGAAAAGATCCCGAGGAGTATGCGAGCATGACTAAAATGCTCGAGAAGTAAGTTCAATCGATCATTATCGCACCATAGCGGCAACTTTGTTCATTTCCTGATATCAAGTAATTGTTTTCTTTGTCTGGCGGGGTTTGGAAACAGTTCACCGCACAAGCTCTGGGACTACCGGGCGAGCTGCGATTTACACACCTGAAAGTAAGTACTACTGGCTAGTTCCGCGCATCTCCCATTAATTCTAGCTAGTTTCATCAATACCATTTATAATGCTTGATTATATCAGCTTGATTGACCTCTATTTCTCGTAAGTGCTTGTGGCAGGAATCCGGGAATGATTATTGTGGATACTAAGTTTGCGAGTTCATCTACAATGCGACGAGCTCTAAGCAGGGCTATTCTAAAAACAATATGAAGTGTGTAAGCAATAATATTCACAAGGGCATATTATTACCAACATTTGTGTTGAGTTTCATTCATATATATGTATTGACCCCCTTCTTCAAATTAGATGTCGCAGATGCGGAATGAACTCCTACCACAAGATCGCATATGAGCAATTCAAGAGGAATTGGCGGGATTCTTTCTTGACCACGTCATAAGTAAAGTCGAAGAATACCATGTGGAATTTGACATTAGATGTTAGGGAATTATTGTAAGAGATCTTATATTGGATATATGTAGGTAGTAGCGTCGGATAGATATATGAAAACTTATTTTTCGACCAATCTCTCGGAGAAAGAAAGGTCGACCACTTCTCTGTGTATATACATGTTCATGACGATCTTGTGTACTTAATGGTGTCCTTAATTTGCTTACTAGCTAGCGTGTCGAGTCCTCTCTATATGTATAGTAGTGTACATAGCGTCGACCAAGCACGGAGATAAGAGAGGACACTTCTCTCTATTATCTAGCTAACACAATATATGAAACCCCTAAATTAACCCTACAAAACCCCCAAAAACCCCACCCCCCTCAAAAAAACAAAAAACCCAGCCCCTGAACTGCTGACGCGTGGTTACCTTCTGGTCCCGGTTGGCGCCACCAACCGGGACAAAAGGCCCTCCTGCCTGGGTAAGCCGCAACGGCCACGTGGAGCCCCATCTGTCCCGGTTCATGGGCGAATCGGGACTAAAGGTATTGGGCTTTAGTACCTACTCTTTAGTCCTGGTTCGGGAACCGGGACAAATGGGTCTTTTTGTACCTTTGACACCAAACTAGTATCGAGGAAATCAGTGGTCCAAGTTTGTGGGTGGAGCCCCGGCTTCCTAACATGAAAAACTGATTCTGCTTTCACCCGGAACAACTTAGCATGATCACATGTTAACAAACAGTGAAAAAAACTTCCATCTTCATGCCCGCACATCGGGAAAATTGATAATTCGCTCATATGGCCGCGTCTTAATTCCTTCATGCAGGGTAACATATTTTTCACGACCCACCACCAAAAGACCCTGATCTTTTGGCAGCACTTGTAGCTTACAAAGGTACTTCCAAATCAATTCCCCAAGAGCTCCCCTCCATGGCCAATAAGTTCTATTTTCTGTCAATAGTCTCTCGGTAAGCCGACCTAACAGTAAAAACACCGGACTTCTCCCAAGCCCACGCCCAAATGTCCTCTCCGCCTCTTCTTGGTACAGGCTTTGCCAAAATAGCTTCAGCATCTGGCCGCAGAAAATTTTGGTGTACCAATGCGTCATCCCATCTCCCAGAGTCCTCATCCAACAGATCACTGACTAGCTGGGCCGGGGTATCTATAAGTCTCCCCATTGGGTGCATAGATTTACCGAAAAAGGCTTTCGCCCCGCTTTATATATAAAGAAATGATCAACCACAGACCAAGTACAAACGCATCCCACCACAACACACGCACACACCCAAGGCGGGATACATAGGCGCTGAGCGCAGCAACACCACCCTTAGCACAATAGAGCAACCGGGGTCCTCTACCGTGAACACGCCACTACGAAGAGATGAAGCCGCATATGAGGAACTGTGTGCTCCAAGGCGGCGCCTTCAAGAAGGTTACAACCCTACGCGCCGCCACCGCCCGACCTAACGATCAGAGTTTCCCCTGGAGCAACACAATGGCCGATGAGAGCCGCGACAACGCCTTCAAGAAGGGAACGAGTTACGCCGCCGCCAGTCCGTCCGAGGATAGAGCATGTTTTCACTCCGGCCAACATTCACCGCCACCAAACGCCACACCCACGGCGACCACGCCACCCAACGACCATGGCCACCAGGCAGCAACAATCCACGGGCTCTGCCCAAGAGCACCACGGAGCCACCACCAGGGCCGCCGCCCTGGCATCCAAGACCTAGATACCACCTCACCTGAGGCCCGCTGCTACGCCAACCGAAGAAACGAGTGGAAAGGACCCACCTTTCGCATCCCTGGGTGGCCCCCCAGCAACGAGACCCAGAAGGCCGGCCAAACCTAGCCTCCATCGACCCGTCCAATGGCACCAGGCGCGAGATGAGGTCGGTCCTGCTGCCAGGCGCGAGACGGAGTCGGTCCTGCTGCCGGGTGCGGGACGGGATCGGTCCTCCTGTCGGGCGCAAGACGGGGTCGGTCCTACTGCCGGGCGTAAGACGAGCGCGGTCCTGCTGCCGGCCGCGAGACGGGTGATGGATCGCAACTAGGGGAGGACCTGCCCTCTGATGTCTACTACACAACCTTCTTCTTGTAGACGTTTTTGGGCCTACAAGTGCACAAGTTTGTAGGACAGTAGCAAATTTCCCTCAAGTGGATGACCTAACGTTTATCAATCCGTAGAAGGCGTAGGATCAAGATGGTCTCTCTCAAGCAACCCTGCAACCAAATAACAAAGAGTCTCTTGTGTCCCCAACAGACCCAATACAATGGTAAATTGTATAGGTGCACTAGTTCGGCGAAGAGATGGTGATACAAATGCAAAATAGATAGTATATAAAGGTTTCTGTAATCTGAAATAATAAAAACAGCAAGGTAACTAAAGATAAAAGTGAGCGTAAACGGTGTTGCAATGATAGGAAACAAGGCCTAGGGTTCATACTTTCACTAGTGCAAGTTCTCTCAACAATAATAACATAGATAGATCATATAACAAGCCCTCAACATGCAACAAAGAGTCACTCTGAAGCCACTAATAGCGAAGGACAAACGTAGAGATTATAGTAGGGTACGAAACCACCTCAAAGTTATTCTTTCGGATCAATCTATAAAAGAGTTCGTACTAGATAACACCTTAAGACACAAATCAACCAAAACCCTAATGTCACCTAGATACTCCATTGTCACCTCAAGTATCCGTGGGCATGATTATACGATATGCATCACACAATCTCAGATTCATCCAACCAACATAAAAGTAATTCAAAGAGTGCCCCAAAGTTTCTATCGGAGAGTCAAGAACGTGTGCCAACCCCTATGCATAGGTTCCCAATGTCACGAAACCCGCAAGTTGATCACCAAAACATACATCAAATGGCACATGATATCCCATTGTCACCACAAATAATCACGGCAAGACATACATCAAGTGTTCTCATAAAAGACTCAATCCGATAAGATAACTTCAAAGGGGAAACTCAATTCATCACAAGAGAGTAGAGGGGGGGAAACATCATAAGATCCAACTACAATAGCAAAGCTCGGGATACATCAAGATCATGCCATAGAGGGAACACGAGAGAGAGAGAGAGAGAGAGATCAAACACATAGCTACTGGTACATACCCTCAGCCCCGAGGGTGAACTACTCCCTCCTCGTCATGGATAGCGCCGGGATGATGAAGACGGCCATCGGTGATGGGATCCCCCTCCGGCAGGGTGCCGGAACAGGGTCCCGATTGGTTTTTGGTGGCTACAGAGGCTTGCGGCGGCGGAACTCCCGATCTATCTTCTGTTCTAGAAGTTTTAGGGTACAAGAGTATATATGGGTGCAGGGGGTACGTCGGGGGAGCTATGGGGGCCCCACGAGGCAGGGGGCGCGCCCGGGGGGTGGGCGCGCCCCCCACCCTCGTGGGCAGCCCATATCTCCCCTGACGTGCACTCCAAGTTCCCTGGGTTGCTTTCCTTCCAAAAATAACTTCTCCAGTTGATTACGTTCCGTTTTGACTCCGTCTGATATTCCTTTTCCTCGAAACACTGAAATAGGCATAAAACAGCAAATCTGGGCTGGGCCTTCGGTTAATAGGTTAGTCCCAAAAATAATATAAAAGTGGATAATAAAGCCCAATATTGCCCAAAACAGTAGATAAAATAGCATGGAGCAATCAAAAATTATAGATAGGTTGGAGACATATCAAGCATCCCCAAGCTTAATTCCTGCTCGTCCTCGAGTAGGTAAAATGATAAAAAAGAATTTTTGATGTGGAGTGCTACTTGGCATAATTTCAATGTAATTCTTCTTACTTGTGATATGAATATTCAGATTCGAAAGATTCAAGACAAAAGTTCATATTGACATAAAAATAATAATACTTCAAGCATACTAATCAAAGATATCATGTCTTCTCAAAATAACATGGCAAAAGAAAGTTCATCCCTACAAAGTCATATAGTTAGGCTATGCTTCATTTTCGTCACACAAAGATGTTCCTAACTTCTATACCCCCGATGACAAGCCAAGCAATTGTTTCATACTCAAATAATCTCAAACTTTTTCAACCTTCACGCAATACATGAGCGTGAGCCATGGATATAGCACTATGGGTGGAATAGAATATGATGATGGGGATTGTGTGGAAAAGACAAAAAAGGAGAAAGTCTCACATTGACGAGGATAATCAACGGGCTATGGAGATGCCCATCAATTGATGTCAACATGAGGAGTAGGGATTGCCATGCAACGGATGCACTAGAGCTATGAATGCTCAACAAAAGAAAATAGTGGGTGTGCATCCAACTCGCTTGCTCATGAAGACCTAGAGCATTTGAGGAAGCCCATCGTAGGAATATACAAGCCAAGTTTTATAATGAAAAATTCCCACTAGTATAAAAAGACAACTTATGAGACTCACTACATGAAGAACAAGGTGCTACTTTGAAGCACAATATATGAGACTCACTACATGAAGAACAAGGTGCTACTTTGAAGCACAAGTGTGGAAAAAGAGATATTAGCATTGCCCTTTTTATTTATTTTCTTTTTTTCCTTTTTTTCTTTTTTTGGGCCTTTCTTTTTTTTCTTTTGGCCTTTCTTCTTTTTTGGGGGGGGCAATGCTCTAACAATGATGATCATCACACTTCTATTGATTACAACATAAGGATTACAACTCGAAACTTAGAACAAGATATGACTCTATATGAATGCCTCCGGCGGTGTACCGGGATGGTGCAATGAATCAAGAGTGACATGTATGAAAAATAATGCATGGTGGCCTTGTCACAAATACGATGTCAACTACATGATCATGCAATGGCAATATGACAAAAATAATGTATGTCATGATGATGATGATGGAAGTTGCATGGCAATATATCTCGAAATGGCTATGGAAATGCCATGATAGGTAGGTATGGTGGCTGTTTTGAGGAAGATATAAGGAGGTTTATGTGTGATAGAGCGTATCGTATCACGGGGTTTGGATGCACCGGCGAAGTTTGCACCAACTCTCAAGGTGAGAAAGGGTAATGCACGGTACCGAAGAGGCTAGCAAAAGTGGAAAGGTAAAAGTGCGTATAATCCATGGACTCAACATTAGTCAAAAGAACTCATATACTTATTGTAAAAATTTAGAAGTCATCAAAAATCAAGTACTACGCGCATGCTCCTAGGGGGATAGATTGGTAGGAAAAGACCATCGCTCGTCCTCGACCGCCACTCATAAGGATGCACAAGCCAGGTACACTTCATGTTTCAAATTTGTTACACAGCTTTAACCATACGTGCATGCTACGGGACTTGCAAACTTCAACACAAGCATTTCTCAAATTCACAATTACTCAACTAGCACGAATTTGATATTATCACCTCCATATCTCAAACAATTATCAAGCATCAAACTTTTCTTAGTATTCAAAACACTCATAAGAATTCTTACAAATCTTTTATGCTTAGCATATTAGGATTTTAAGCAAATTATTATGCTATTTAAGACTCTCAAAATAATATAAGTGAAGCATGAGAGTTCATCTATTTCTTCAAAATAAAACTACCACCATGCTCTAAAAGATATAAGTGATGCACTAGAGCAAATGACAAACTACTCCGAAAGATATAAGTGAAGGTCAATGAGTAGCTAAATAATTATGCAACTATGCGAAGACTCTCTCTCATTAAATAATTTCAGATCTTGATACTTTATTCAAACAGCAAGAAAAAACTAACAAAAGAAAAGTACGCTCCAAGCAAAACACATATCATGTGGTGAATAAAAATATAGCTCCAAGTAAAGTTACCGATGAACGAAGACGAAAGAGAGGATGCCATCCGGGGCATCCCCAAGCTTAGGCTTTTGGCTATACTTGAATATTAACTTGGGGTGCCTTGGGCATCCCCAAGCTTAGGCTCTTGCCACTCCTTGTTCCATAGTCCATCGAATCTTTACCCAAAACTTGAAAACTCCACAACACAAAACCCAACAGAAAACTCGTAAGCTCCGTTAGTATAAGAAAATAAAACCAACTCCCTCAAAAAAAACCACCA
Organism: Triticum aestivum; assembly: GCF_018294505.1. Classification (NCBI taxonomy): domain Eukaryota; kingdom Viridiplantae; phylum Streptophyta; class Magnoliopsida; order Poales; family Poaceae; genus Triticum; species Triticum aestivum. The sequence continues at coordinate 257,269,018 of NC_057807.1, forward strand.
CTTAGGTACTGTAATGAACTCATTCTAAATTCATATTGGTGTAATATCTACTGTACTTGAACTTATCTATGGTTCATACACTCCGATACTACTCATAGATTCATCAAAATAAGCAAACAGCACATAGAAAACAGAATCTGTCAAAAACAGAACAGTCTGTGGTAATCTGTATCAAACGTATACTTCTGGAACTCCAAAAATCCTACCAAATTAGGAAGTCCTAAGCAATTCGTGTAACAATCCAGAGCAAAAAGAATCAGATCATAAGCACATTTTTGTGAATTAACAAAACTAATTTACTGGGTGCAAAAGTTTCTGATTTTTAGCAGGATCAACACAACTATCACCGTAAGCCATCCTAAAGGTCTTACTTGGCACTTTATTGAAAAAAAAGCTATAAAACATGATTACTACAGTAGCATAATCATGTGAACACACAAAAACAGTAAGGATAAATATTGGGTTGTCTCCCAACAAGCGCTTTTCTTTAATGCCTTTTAGCTAGGCATGATGATGATAATGATGCTCACATAAAAGATAAGAATTGAAACATAACGGGAGCATCATGAAGCATATGACTAGCACTTTTAAGTCTAACCCACTTCCTATGCATAGGGATATTGTGAGCAAACAACTTATGGGAACAATAATCAACTTGCATAAGAAGGTAAAACAAGCATAACTTCAAAACTTTAAGCACATAGAGAGGAAACTTGATATTATTGCAATTCCTACAAGCATATGTTCCTCCCTCATAATAGTTTTCAGTAGCATCATGAATAAATTCAACAATATAACCAGCACCTAAAGCATTCTTTTCATGATCTACTAGCATAGAAAATTTACTACTCTCCTCATAAGCAAAATTCTTCTCATGAATAGTAGTGGGAGCAAACTCAACAAAATAACTATCATGTGATTGAAATTCAAGATCAAGATGACAAGTTTCATGGTTATCATTATTCTTTAAAGCATACATGTCATCACAATAATCATCATAGATAGGAGGCATGCTTTCATCATAGTAAATTTGCTCATCAAAGCTTGGGGAACAAAAAATATCATCTTCATCAAACATAGCTTCCCCAAGCTTGTGGCTTTGCATATCATTAGCATCATGGATATTCAAGGAATTCATACTAACGACATTGCAATCATGCTCATCATTCAAATATTTAGTGCCAAACAATTTAGAGATTTCTTCTTTTAGCACTTGAGCACAATTATCCTTTCCATCATACTCACGAAAGATATTAAAAAGGTGAAGCGTATGAGACAAACTTAATTCCATTTTTTTGTGTAGTTTCCTTTTATAAACTAGACTAGTGCTAAAACAAGAACAAAAAGATTCGATTGCAAGATCTAAAGATATACCTTCAAGAACTCACCTCCCCGGCAACGGCGCCAGAAAAGAGCTTGATGTCTACTACACAACCTTCTTCTTGTAGACGTTGTTGGGCCTGCAAGTGCACAGGTTTGTAGGACAGTAGCAAATTTCCCTCAAGTGGATGACCTAAGGTTTATCAATCCGTAGAAGGCGTAGGATCAAGATGGTCTCTCTCAAGCAACCCTGCAACCAAATAACAAAGAGTCTCTTGTGTCCCCAACAGACCCAATACAATGGTAAATTGTATAGGTGCACTAGTTCGGCGAAGAGATGGTGATACAAATGCAAAATAGATAGTAGATAAAGGTTTCTGTAATCTGAAATAATAAAAACAGCAAGGTAACTAAAGATAAAAGTGAGCGTAAACGGTGTTGCAATGATAGGAAACAAGGCCTAGGATTCATACTTTCACTAGTGCAAGTTCTCTCAACAATAATAACATAGATAGATCATATAACAAGCCCTCAACATGCAACAAAGAGTCACTCTGAAGCCACTAATAGCGGAGGACAAACGTAGAGATTATGGTAGGGTACGAAACCACCTCAAAGTTATTCTTTCGGATCAATCTATAAAAGAGTTCGTACTAGAATAACACCTTAAGACACAAATCAACCAAAACCCTAATGTCACCTAGATACTCCATTGTCACCTCAAGTATCCGTGGGCATGATTATACGATATGCATCACACAATCTCAGATTCATCCAACCAACATAAAAGTAATTCAAAGAGTGCCCCAAAGTTTCTATCGGAGAGTCAAGAACGTGTGCCAACCCCTATGCATAGGTTCCCAATGTCACGAAACCCGCAAGTTGATCACCAAAACATACATCAAATGGCACATGATATCCCATTGTCACCACAAATAATCACGGCAAGACATACATCAAGTGTTCTCATAAAAGACTCAATCCGATAAGATAACTTCAAAGGGGAAACTCAATTCATCACAAGAGAGTAGAGGGGGAGAAACATCATAAGATCCAACTACAATAGCAAAGCTCGGGATACATCAAGATCATGCCATAGAGGGAACACGAGAGAGAGAGAGAGAGAGAGAGAGATAGATCAAACACATAGCTACTGGTACATACCCTCAGCCCCGAGGGTGAACTACTCCCTCCTCGACATGGATAGCGTCGGGATGATGAAGACGGCCATCGGTGATGGGATCCCCCTCCGGCAGGGTGCCGGAACAGGGTCCCGATTGGTTTTTGGTGGCTACAGAGGCTTGCGGCGGCGGAACTCCCGATCTATCTTCTGTTCTGGAAGTTTTAGGGTACAAGAGTATATATGGGTGCAGGGGGTACGTCGGGGGAGCTATGGGGGCCCCACAAGGCAGGGGGGCGCGCCCGGGGGGTGGGCGCGCCCCCCACCCTCGTGGGCAGCCCATATCTCCCCTGACGTGCACTCCAAGTTCCCTGGGTTGCTTTCCTTCCAAAAATAACTTCTCCAGTTGATTACGTTCCGTTTTGACTCCGTCTGATATTCCTTTTCCTCGAAACACTGAAATAGGCATAAAACAGCAAATCTGGGCTGGGCCTTCGGTTAATAGGTTAGTCCCAAAAATAATATAAAAGTGGATAATAAAGCCCAATATTGCCCAAAACAGTAGATAATATAGCATGGAGCAATCAAAAATTATAGATACGTTGGAGACATATCAAGCATACTCATCTTGACGTCTTGAGGGGCGCAGCCAGCCCCGATGTCTTGAAAGGTTCTGGGGCTCGGGTTAGGCTACCCGTGGCCCGTTACTCCGACACAAAGGGTGCCAGAGCGGGCGTGGGCATAATGGACTGATAAAGCGATTTCGTGGAGAACTGCTCAGATGACTCCAAGCGCCAGGAGATCTAGTCGGACGGATTGTCCACCTCTGGGGTATGTAGCGCAATGCAATCCAAGAGGTCGTGCCATTCCGCCGACTCTGGTGGCCTAAATGGTCTACATAATGGCAGACGCCCTAAGTCAATAAGGGCCACCTGGGCAGACACATTAGGTACCATCCACTATGGAGAACAACCCAGGAAACCTGGCGACAAAGGGGGGATCCCATGCCCACCTATCGAACCAGAACAGGGTCGACGCACCCGAACCTATCAAGATTGAGGTCCGGATGCGGAGGACCGGAAGGAGTTGAATGAAGAACTGCCAGAATTGTGAGTTGCCAGACCGCTGGCAGAAGGCGAGCAGCTGTCCGTGGAGGTACTTATTCCGGATAATGTCAAGCCAGAGCCACCCTCCCCTTTCGCAATTCACTACAACCATCGGGTCAGGAGGGCGATGTTCATGCGTTTAGACGACATGATCCCAAGTCCGCCCCGATAGCGGGGTCTGCAAATGTCGGGCCAGCTCGCCATATGATACTTCTGCTTATCGCCCTCCCCGACCCAGTAGAATATGGCCTGGTACCTGGCGATCTCGTGATGAAGGGTCTCATGGAGGCTGTAGAAGCTCATGATGAACATGAGCATGCTGGAGAGGGAGGAGTTGATGAGCAGCGTCCATGTGCCTTAAACCATCTGCCCTGCCAGGGCACAATGCGCCGTTGGAGTTTGGACACCGTGGGCCGAAGGTCCGCGACGGAGAGGTGCGAGTCACTAATGGGAATCCCCAGATAAGTAGTGGGGAAGGATCCCAGTTGGCAGTTTAAGACGATTGGCAATGTCCTAAGAATCGGTAGGCGAGTATCTCATCACCATCACTGTGCTCTTGTCAAAGTTGATCATGAGGCTCGACATCTGTTGGAAACATAGCAGGAGGAACTTTAGGTTCGTGATGTCCTCCGAGCCGCCGAACACCATGATAATGGTGTCATTGGCGTACTGCAATGTTGATACTCCACCTAAGCCAACGAGATGGGGAACTATGACATGGATGTGTCCCGCGGCCTTAACCTTGTCGAGGATGGCAGCAAGTGCGTCGACCACCATGTTGAATAGAAACGGGGAAAAGGGGTCGCCCTGTCTCACCCCACATAGGGTGGGGAAGAAGTGGCCAATCTCCCCATTAATGTTAACCGCGGTGCGGCGTAGGACACCATCTGCATCACATGGGTGACCCATCTATCATCGAACCCTTTATGGAGGAGGACTTCTAAAGGAAGGACCAGTGCACGGTGTAGTAGACCTTATGAAAGTCAATCTTCAGGAAGACCGCCTGCTGACGCTCGGACCTCATGAAGGACTTCATGGAACACCAGCACCCCATCCAGGATGTATTGGCTCTGGATGAAGGCCGACTGATTCTTATGGGTGATGTGGTCTGCGAGCAGGGTCACCTCTCTTCGTTAGATCAGTCGCGCGATTACCCTTGATATTTGTCTCGCACAAAAACACAAGGGCGGCCGCTTCTAGCCTCACTAGGTTGTGAAGCTCACGAACTGTCTCCGGGTTCCCAAGCCCGCGACAGTTCCAAGATATAGTATTCATTGTGCGTGCGGGGCTAACTCACAACCTCCGCATCTGTATTTGCCGTGTCAAGTGCAACCTTCTTCTTCTTTGAGTCCCTACTGTCTTTCTCAGACTCGGCCTCCTTTTCTTCGCTAGCCCTCTTATTACTCAGAGTTTCTTGGTCCAGCAACATGAGTGCACCGGTATGGCATATACCGGATTCACATTACGGTGGTCTAACGAACTCATCTCTCCCCGCTGGTGTTAAACACAGAGCTTTCGCATGGCCTAAAAGCCCACAAGAGAAGCATAAGTGCGGCAAGTTTTCATACTGAATGTCAAAAAATTCTATAGTCCCTTTTTTTGCTGACTCAAGTTGTACCCACCTCATCACAGGTTCATGCACATTGAGCCAAATCCTGGCCCTAACACAGTCACCAGCCACATAGCCTTTCGCATCCGCATCAAGCTGGATAACATCTCCCATCATCGCCGCTATCCTTGCTGGCCATGGAGGGCACAACAGGTTGAAAGGCAGGTTTTCACCACCCTTGCCCAGATCCTGATTCTATCAAAGCTTAGTTCCAAAAGGCGCGATTTGATATTGAAGATCTCTAGCACCACACAGTGCTTCCCCACAGTCCACAGGCCTCCTTCCAAGACCCGATCACGATCTCTCCTTCCTTCAAAGCTTGCCACAGAAACGTTTTCCCCTCTGGATCGGAATTGCAAAGCCCGGGTTACCCCATGCCAGCCGGAGTGCATCCGAGATCGTACTAATATGTAACACCCTGCGGTATAATACCTTTCCAATGAGCGCCCATCTCAAATCCCATCTACTTGAACATCTGCTCTACTCCCTCTTCATGACGGTTCCCATCTGGATTGTTGTTGCTCGAACTAGCCATAACCGCCCGAGCTGCAGCGCCTCCTTCCTCCCGCCCACAAGCGTGCACCAAGCATGGGTAGGGATGCAAGGATCCCCCCCCCCCTTGATCACCCCGAGCGCACAGGCCAGGGAGCCGGCGAGGATTAGCAATCGACGGGCAGAACCCTAGGTTGGCACCGTGGAGATCGCAAAATCGCCACACGCCGCCGTGCTACTCGAACCCTAGAAAAACGATTTGGATCTCCCTCGATAGCTTTCTTTTGTCTCACAAATCTGCAGGTATCAATATCGCGAGCCACAAGAGTCTGGCGAGAGCAGTGAGGCCGACACCATCGATCACAGTTGGTAAAGCATGATCTTCCTCTCAAATTAGCCCTGCAAAAATTTAGAAATCATGAGTAGTTTGATTTGAAAATACAAATATGACACCTATGAAATAATACAAAGCATGGAAATGAAGCCAACTGAACATAATTAACTTGGAAGCAATGGTGTGAAGTACATGAAAAGCATGATCTTCCTCTCAAGTTAGCCCTGCAAAAATTTATAAATCATGAGTAGTTTGATTTGAAAATACAAATATGACACCTATGAAATAATACGAAGCATGGAAATGAAGCCAAGTGAACATAATTAATTTGGAACCAATAGTGTGAAGTACATGAAAAGCATGATCTTCGTCTCAAGTTAGCCCTGCAAAAATTTAGAAATCATGAGTAGTTTGATTTGAAAATACAAATATGACACCTATGAAATAATATGAAGCATGGAAATGAAGCCAACTGAACATAATTAATTTGGAAGCAATAGTGTGAAGTACATGAAGCAAACAGTACATAGTGAAGAAGCATAACTATCGTGTGTATGAAGTTTATTGTGCATTATGAAGATACAAATGAATCATAAAAATTGGATGCATCATATTCATGCAATCTCAACAAAACTTGTACATAGAAGCACAGCTTATAATGGGGATACAAAAGGTTTATGCATAGTCATTCAAATTAAGACAAAGAAGGGGGTGACATGCATCTTGTCCATAATATATGTGAAATTTAGGAACCATGATTTAGTTGTCGATTAAGTAGAAACATGAGACCTACAAGCACATAGGAGACGTAGAGCTGAGGCAAAACTAAACACAATGTAGAAGCGGAGTTTGATATGTATGAAGTAAACTGGGCCAGGTTAAAGGATGTGGTAAGTATGAAGCAAAACAGTAAGGACCGACAATGTAGCACTATATGTATGAAGCATAGAAAGCTGGAAGCATGGTATGGATGCAACCTCAACATACTTTATATATCAAATGAGGATAGTCAGGACCAAGGTTGGATGAGGACGGTATGGAGGTCGATTCATGCAACGGCCATGTGTGCTCCCTTCATCTCCGAACATAAAAGCCTAGCTGTGAAAAGGCCGATGGAAATCCTCCCACAGATATTGCTGCCAAATTTCGAAGCACATGTGCGCCATGTACATACCAAATTCAGATATATTACTTGATTCATTCATACAGTACAAAAGTGGAAAAAATCATGATCCAGTCATACAAATACACAATGGAGCCGACAAATCAAACAACACTCCGCCGCGGTGGACAAATCAATTGTAGATGACCAGAGCGGCGACGGGGTTGCGAGCTCGCTGGTCTTGTACGTCGTGCGTATGC
>NC_057807.1:257276695-257278848 GCF_018294505.1 Triticum aestivum
AGGCGATGGAGATGGGGACGAGGAAACGGGTGAGCTTATCGCAGGTGAGATTATTATTATGGGAGGGGCTATGGATGAAGATGTGGATAGAAAATCGGGCTGTTTTGGAAAATGAATCAGATGATTTTTCCGTCAATCTCCTATCACGAGTATTTCCCACTTTGATTGATTGATTGATGCAGGCGAGGCGCAAACAAATCTGCGAGAATCGCGGTTTCCAGTAACTAGTACTCATAACTTGCAGCGCCTATTGCGTTGGAGACAAGGACTCTACCTCGGACGCAAAAGTGAACTTTTTGAAGAAAAATAATACCTAAAATCTAAAAAGTGGCCGCGCACGATTTGAGCGATCGAGCGGCCGGCTGGGAACCACACGATCTCTATCACGCGCGTCCGTCCCCACTTCAGGTGCCATCTGGTCGGCAGCCAACCTACCTCTCCCTCGTTCTCTCCCAACCCGTCTCTCTCTTTCTGTCTATTCTCCCTTCCTCACAGATCTGGATCGGAGGGGGCTCACTGGCGTCTCCCCTCAACGCCGACCACCAGAAACCTCCACCGGCTGGCCACCGCGCTCCACCGGCTGAGGGGAGGCTTGGTCGCGCCGCCACCAGCCCCCACCACGACATCCCGCCTACCGTCCTATTGCTCCTTCCCCTACCGGATCCAGTCCCATCGTCGTTGTTCCCCTCCGTCGTCGACGGGATACGGCCTCTGCGTCGACGGGATGGCCATCATCCTCGACGAGATGCGGCCGTCGTCTCCTTCCTCTGATGTCGTCCGAGTATATTCCCCTTCGTCCTGATTAAACCCATTCCCTCCCACTTGCTTGTTTGATGATGATAAAATAAGACAAAAATAAGAAGCAACTGAGAAAAGGTTTAGCATGCACCTGATTACCATCGCACAGATTACACCGGATTCTTGTTGCTTTTGTTCTTGACGCATTTCTGAACGCAGGAGGGAAGTTACAAGGGAAGGGAAAGCACTAGCTAGCAGGGACCTACTTCATGCGTGTTGCAAGACCAGCATAGGCTGGAGTTCTACCGTTGCTTTGGTCGCGGTGCTAGTGAATTTTTGTGTTGATGCATATGTTGTTGCTCCTATGGAGTGTTGCTGAATTTTCTTTTCCTACTGAAGATGGTGCTATGTATGTGCTTTGGGCTGTTGAATATGCTACTGAATTTTAGCAAAAGAAGAAGCGAAGGTATTGTGTTTGGGCAGCTATAATATGCTACTAATTTTTTGTTGGCGTTAACAATAATTATAGTTGCACACATAATAGTTCTGAGTTGGATATGATCATTTCAGATCTGTAGTCGATTTGGCGCGTATCGCTCTGCAGCCGATTTTTGATGCTCTACAGGTACTAGTGGATTCAGCTGATTTGAGCTCTGTAGTTTATCTAAGTACTGAACATGCTGGCCCATCTGTTGGAATACATCAAGTTTTCAAAAAATTCAGACTTTTATTGTTCTATTTTCTGAAGAAACTACATTGCTGCACATGCGCGCCGTGGAGTTGCACATTTTTGTTGGCATCTATAGTAATTTTAATTACGCACATATTTGTTCTCAGTTGGATACGATCATTGGAAAGTTGCACACACAGCGATCATTTTTTATTGGCATCTATATTACTTCTAGATATTACGCACATAATTGTTCTCAGTTAGATTCGGTCATTCGGAAGTTACACACATGGTGATCATTTTTTATTGGCATCTATAGTATTTCTAGTCGCACACATAGTTGTTTTCAGTTGGACACGGTCATTGAAAAGTTGCACACACGGGGTTCATTTTTGATTGGCATCTATAGTAGTTCTAGTTGCACAAATAGTTGTTTTCAGTTGGACACGGTCATTGGAAAGTTGCACACACGGGATTCATTTTTGGTTGGCATCTATAGTAGTTCTAGTCGCACACATAGTTGTTTTCAGTTGGACACGATCATTGAAAAGTTGCACACACGGGGTTCATTTTTGATTGGCATCTATAGTAGTTCTAGTTGCACAAATAGTTGTTTTCAGTTGGACACGGTCATTGGAAAGTTGCACACACGGGATTCATTTTTGGTTGGCATCTATAATAGTTCTAGTTGCACACATAGTTTTTTTCAGTTGGACATGGTCATTGGAAAGTTGCACACACGGCG